>NC_079413.1:22619383-22636883 GCF_026213295.1 Gadus chalcogrammus | reverse complement strand
CTAATCGTTCATCCCTAATATATACTGTACATCTCCAGAGAGACCTCAGTGTGTTCCCCTGTCCACGATACGAACCCTGGTCCCAAGCTGGGATTCACCCTCGCCCTCCTCTCTCCCCCGCCCAGGCTCCATGGAGACGCAGCTGAGTCGCCACGACGACATGCTGAGCGTGCACGAGATCCGTCTGGCGGACATGGACCTGCGCTTCCAGGTGCTGGAGACGGCCAGCTTCAACGGCACGCTCATCTGGAAGATCCGCGAATACAAGCGGCGCAAGCAGGACGCGGTGGCCTCCAAGACCTCCTCGCTGTACTCCCAGCCCTTCTACACCGGCTACTTCGGCTACAAGATGTGCGCCCGCGTCTACCTGAACGGCGACGGCATGGGCAAGGGCACGCACCTGTCGCTCTTCTTCGTGGTCATGAGGGGCGAGTACGACGCGCTGCTGCCCTGGCCCTTTAAGCAGAAGGTAACCCGTCTGTCTGCGCTGCACCTGTCTGTCTGCCCTACACTTGTCTGCCCTTCAGCGGTCTGTCTGCCCTACAGCTGTCTGTCTGCCCTTCAGCGGTCTGTCTGCCCTACAGCTGTCTGTCTGCCCTACACCTGTCTGTCTGCCCTACACCTGTCTTTCTGCCCGCGCTGCACCTGTCTGCCCTACAGCGGTCTGTCTGCCCTACAGCTGTCTGTCTGCGCTGCACCTGTCTGCCCTACAGCGGTCTGTCTGCCCTACAGCTGTCTGTCTGCCCTACAGCGGTCTGTCTGCCCTACAGCTGTCTGTCTGCCCTACAGCTGTCTGTCTGCCCTACAGCTGTCTGTCTGCCCTAAAGCCGTCTGCCCTAGAGCTGTCTGCGCTATTGTTCAAGTTATTTTATTTGTCAAATGCACGACATAACAGGCAAGCAGTCATAGTTGGCAATGACATTTTTGTATCCCAAGCTGTCCTTTACTATGCAGATTTTTTTTTTTAATAATAGTATAAGCAGGTAAAGAGTAACAAGGTACAGTGCAATTAAGAACAAAATAGGTTAACTAGAACAACCCTATCGTACTGTATGATAGAACTGGCACATGTTACAAAGGTACTGAGAAAATAACGACAAAGAGTCAGTGTCTTGGAGGAGCTCCGAGGACTGCGACCGCGCGTGGCATCGTCTGCCCTCCAGCCGTGGGCTCACTGTCCGCCCGTGTCTCTGAGCAGGTGACCCTGATGCTGATGGACCAGGGACCCCCCAGGAAGCACCTGGGCGACGCCTTCAAGCCCGACCCCAACAGCAGCAGCTTCCGGCGGCCGGTGGCCGAGATGAACATCGCCTCGGGGTGCCCGCTGTTCGTGGCGCAGACCGTCCTGGACACTGGCACCTACATCAAGGACGACACCATCTTCATCAAGGTGCCCCGCCCCCCTAGAGCTGCACCACCTAGAGCTGCACCGCCTAGAGCCGTCAGTCTGATCCTAGAGCCGTCAGTCTGATCCCAGAGCTGTACCGCCTAGAGCCGTCAGTCTGATCCTAGAGCTGTACCGCCTAGAGCAGCCAGTCTAAACCTAGAGCTGTAACGCCTAGAGCCGTCAGTCTGATCCTAGAGCTGTACCGCCTAGAGCAGCCAGTCTAAACCGAGAGCTGTACCGCCTAGAGCAGCCAGTCTAAACCTAGAGCTGTACCGCCTAGAGCAGTCAGTCTGATCCTAGAGCTGCACCGCCTAGAGCAGCCAGTCTAAACATAGAGCTGTACCGCCTAGAGCAGTCAGTCTAAAAATAGAGCTGTACCGCCTAGAGCAGTCAGTCTAAACCTAGAGCTGTACCGCCTAGAGCAGCCAGTCTGATCCCAGAGCTGTACCGCCTAGAGCAGCCAGTCTAAACCTAGAGCTGTACCGCCGAGAGTAGCCAGTCTAAACCTAGAGCTGTACGGCCGAGAGCAGTCAGTCTAAACCTAGAGCTGTACCGCCTAGAGCAGTCAGTCTGATCCTAGAGCTGCACCGCCTAGAGCAGCCAGTCTAAACATAGAGCTGTACCGCCTAGAGCAGTCAGTCTAAAAATAGAGCTGTACCGCCTAGAGCAGTCAGTCTAAACCTAGAGCTGTACCGCCTAGAGCAGCCAGTCTGATCCCAGAGCTGTACCGCCTAGAGCAGCCAGTCTAAACCTAGAGCTGTACCGCCTAGAGTAGCCAGTCTAAACCTAGAGCTGTACGGCCGAGAGCAGTCAGTCTAAACCTAGAGCTGTACCGCCTAGAGCAGCCAGTCTGATCCCAGAGCTGTACCGCCTAGAGCAGCCAGTCTAAACCTAGAGCTGTACCGCCTAGAGCAGTCAGTCTGATCCCAGAGCTGTACCGCCTAGAGCAGCCAGTCTAAACCTAGAGATGTACCGCCTAGAGCAGCCAGTCTAAACCTAGAGCTGTACCGCCTAGAGCAGCCAGTCTGATTCTCTAATCCAAGAGTTCCACCATCTAGAGCAGTTAGTCTCATCATAGTGGTACTGCCTCAGATCAGTAAATCTCACCTAGATCTGCGCCATCTAGAGCAGTGAGGACGTTCTAACATGTTTTTTTTTTATTTGATCTGACAGGTTACCGTGGATACCTCTGACCTCCCCGACCCCTGACCTCTGAACCCCGAACGGATCAGCTGATCTGTCGAACCCCGCAGAGCAAAGGATCATGGGAGAACGGAGGAACGGTGGACGGGCCCGGGAGCGCCTGCCGTCCGGCAGACAGACAGACAGACGGGTGGGTGGCGGGACAGCCGGGCCCCGTCCCGACCGGGCCTCCTGAGCGGGCGGGGCACCTCCTCCTCCTCCTCCTCCTCCTCCTGGGGGAGCGGCGGACCCCGGGGGGCGCCTCCCGCCCGGTCCGCGGACATTTCAGCTCAGCGTCTCGGTGTACATAGCCAACATGGACGTTTAACGCATCACTATGGCCACACGGGGCATCCCCACGGCAACAGGACTGTTGTCCCTCGGCGTGCCCCCCCCCCCCCCCCCCCCCCTTACTGATGCCGTGCATCAAGCGACTTTTTAACCGTTCTTCTTCTGCGTGTCGTGAGCAGTGTGTGATGAAGGCGCCGTGCCACAGAGGAGCATCGCTCTGGTTGTTCAGGTGAAAAACATTAAAGATGTCGACTAAAAAGCCCTCTCTGCCGCCTCTCCTTCCGCTCTAGAGCGGCTCGTTAGCGTCCCCGGGTCTAGAGCGGGTCGTTAGCGTCCCTGGGTCTAGAGCGGCTCGTTAGCATCCTCGGGTCTAGAGCTGCTCGTTAGCGTCCCCGGGTCTAGAGCGGGTCTAGAGCGTCCCTGGGTCTAGAGCGGCTCGTTAACGTCCCCGGGTCTAGAGCGTCCCTGGGTCTAGAGCGGCTCGTTAGCGTCCCCGGGTCTACAGCAGCTCGTTAGCGTCCTCGGGTCTAGAGTGGGTCGCTACCGTCCTCGGGTCTAGAGCAGCTCGTTAGCGTCCTCAATTCTAGAGCGGGCCGTTAGCGTCCCCGGGTCTAGAGCGGGTCGTTAGCGCCCAGAGGGTCTAGAGCGGCTCGTTAGCGTCTGGATTTGCGTCATTCTAAGAAGATGTAATTGAATAATGCCTTTGCTATACTTTTCCCCCTGATTGATTAACGAGGGAAGCTCTTCGAGCACTATGCTAACTGGTGTATCGCAGAGCAACAGAAGGACCGCCTCCTCTTGCTATGAACTCTGGGAAACAGGCTGGTGACAACTTGGTTTATTGTGTGTTGGGAGCTTTGGTCACATAGGAGTGGAAAACATTCATTTACAGTGCACTAAAAAAATATGGGGGGGGGGAGGGGGAGGGGGGACACATCCATGTTTTCTTTACAATAAGGGACATGAACCTACATTAAGGCAAACACACTGAAGCACGATGAGATGGGGTCGCTTCAGCCAAAATCAAGACACAAAATTAATAATGGAAGGATTACGATGCAGATCATTAATAACCAATACAAAAATGTACAAGTTTTAGTGAAACATTAATAATAACAGTATAATAATAACAGTAACAATCAGCTGGACTCACAGCACCACGCCCCCCCCCCTCCCCCGGGACACGCTGAGCACGCTCAGCTGGGCGGAGCGCTAGCTAGCGGCTAGCTTAGCATGACAACTAGCAACGGGGCGGCAGGTAAGTCGCCCTGCGCTGGTGGTAGTGCTAAGCTTGTGGCTAGCTCAGCGGTACAACCAATACTGTTAAATCGATTTGTATTGGTACGACTAGCGCGCTAAGCTTGCGGCTAGCCTGGCGCTAGTGATAGGAGCTGTAGGCGTAGCAGGCCAGACCAGGAACTAAAAGGCTGCTGGGAGGATCCTGTTCTGTGCAAGATACGGGTGTAGTAAATGTATACTGGCACAGTACCCAGGAGAGTACAGGTGTAGTGGCTGTATACTGGCAAAGTACCCAGTAGAGTACAGGTATTGTACCCATTATCTGTACTCAACTGGGTGGTACTTGTACTGTACAGGGTAGGGTAGAGGGTAAGGTACCCTGTACAGTATGGTGGCGCTCTTATAGTGATGGCTCCAGAAGATGTACAAATTAAAATACAATCCCAGACAAACTGTCTCACACAGAACAACTGCAGGGGTTTTGCGTTGGGACGGTGGTGGTGGTGGAGGGGTGGAGTTAGGTGTCGCCCTTCAGGATGCCCAGACAGCTCTGCAACAACTGGAGGTGACCCTGTAGGAGGAGAGAGGTCAGTCACCTAGCAACCACCGACCATCAAACTCATGGTGAAACCACTCAAGGAGACGCTCACTGTTTAGGGCCGGTATAGCATTACTGCAGGGTTGAGTTAGTTCAGGGTGTACTAGATACATGTCCAGTACAGTCTAGCATTAACAGTATTGAGTTGGTTGGGTAGTTCAGGGTGTACTAGATACATGTATCAGTAGGTTCTCCTTTTTTGTATAATTTCGCCCTGCTAGACACAACAGGAGGAACCTGACCAACTGTTGCTGTTTACCCTCTAGAACCCAAACTGGCACTAGCTTGTTGAGTATGTAACAATGATGTAGTGCAGACCAGCGTACCCACGGATCACCTTACCTTTGCATGTTTGAGCTCGAGCTCCGCCAGCTCCACCAGGTTCTTCCTGAATGCGGCCACTCGTCGTCTTGAAGTCCACAAGCTCTGGACACACAAGACAAACGGATCAGACGCCTGCATGCTGCTTTTCACACTCGTCTCAGGCCTTAGTCGTACCTTGAGGCGTACCCTAAAGCCAGGAGTGAGCTGCGCTACCCCTGGGGTCATGGATCCTTCTGCGAACACCTTCCACCGGACGGCTAACCATGGCTAATCAAACTCACCATAGCTCCCGCTACCGACGGTTGTAGGACCTTGCTTTAGTGCGTTCCAGTACTAGTAATGCTACAGTACTACTAGTTGCAGCATGTCACAGTACTACTAGTCATATTATGCTACAGCAGTACTGGTTGCAGCACGTCACAGTACTTATAGTCATAGTATGTGACAGTACTATTTGGCGTTTCAGTACTGCTAGGCGTCACGGTGACGCCTAGTAGTACTGAAACGCCAAATTGTACTGTCACAGTACTAGTAGTCATAGTATGTTACAGGACTACAAGGTGTTGCAGAATGTCACAGTACTTCTAGTCGTAGTATGTCATAGAACTTCTAGGTGTTGCAGGATGTCGTAGTATGTCATAGTACTACTAGGTGTTGCAGAATGTCATAGTACTACTAGGTGTTGAAGAATGTCGTATGTCGTAGTACTACTAGGTGTTGAAGAATGTCGTATGTCGTAGTACTACTAGGTGTAGAAGAATGTCGTAGTATGCCATAGTACTACTAGGTGTCGTAGTATGTCATAGTACTACTAGGTGTCGTAGTATGTCATAGTACTACTAGGTGTTGCAGAATGTCGTAGTACTACTAGGTGTAGAAGAATGTCGTAGTATGTCATAGTACTACTAGGTGTCGTAGTATGTCATAGTACTACTAGGTGTCGTAGTATGTCATAGTACTACTAGGTGTCGTAGTATGTCATAGTACTACTAGGTGTCGTAGTATGTCATAGTACTACTAGGTGTTGCAGAATGTCGTAGTATGTCATAGTACTACTAGGTGTCGTAGTATGTCATAGTACTACTAGGTGTCGTAGTATGCCATAGTACTACTAGGTGTCGTAGTATGTCATAGTACTACTAGGTGTCGTAGTATGTCATAGTACTACTAGGTGTCGTAGTATGTCATAGTACTACTAGGTGTTGCAGAATGTCGTAGTATGTCATAGTACTACTAGGTGTCGTAGTATGTCATAGTACTACTAGGTGTCGTAGTATGCCATAGTACTACTAGGTGTCGTAGTATGTCATAGTACTACTAGGTGTCGTAGTATGTCGTAGTACTACTAGGTGTAGAAGAATGTCGTAGTATGTCATAGTACTACTAGGTGTCGTAGTATGTCATAGTACTACTAGGTGTTGCAGAATGTCGTAGAAGAATGTCGTAGTATGTCATAGTACTACTAGGTGTCGTAGTATGTCGTAGTACTACTAGGTGTAGAAGAATGTCGTAGTATGTCATAGTACTACTAGGTGTCGTAGTATGTCATAGTACTACTAGGTGTTGCAGAATGTCGTAGAAGAATGTCGTAGTATGTCATAGTACTACTAGGTGTCGTAGTATGTCATAGTACTACTAGGTGTCGTAGTATGTCATAGTACTACTAGGTGTCGTAGTATGTCATAGTACTACTAGGTGTCGTAGTATGTCATAGTACTACTAGGTGTCGTAGTATGTCATAGTACTACTAGGTGTCGTAGTATGTCATAGTACTACTAGGTGTTGCAGAATGTCGTAGTATGTCATAGTACTACTAGGTGTCGTAGTATGTCATAGTACTACCAGGTGTTGTGGCAGTACCTTGTTTGGCGGACTCTGAGATCTTCTCAAACTTGTGGCAGCAGAGCTGCTGGCCGGTCTCCGCCTGCAGCACGTCTTTGTTCTTGGACCGGGCTTTGTCCAGCGCCTTGTTGGCGTTCTCGTAGTCCACCAGCGCCCGACCCCGCCTGTACAGCAGGTCCTGACCAGCACCACAGAACCATTAGAGCTACTGGACCAGAACCATTAGAGCTACTGGACCAGCACCACAAAACCATTAGAGCTACTGGACCAGCACCACAGAACCATTAGAGCAACTGGACCAGAACCATTAGAGCTACTGGACCAGCACCACAGAACCATTAGAGCTACTGGACCAGCACCACAGAACCATTAGAGCTACTGGACCAGAACCATTAGAGCTACTGGACCAGCACCACAGAACCATTAGAGCTACTGGACCAGCATCACAGAACCATTAGAGCTACTGGACCAGAACCATTAGAGCTACTGGACCAGAACCATTAGAGCTACTGGACCAGCATCACAGAACCATGATAGCTACTGGACCAGCACCACAGAACCATTAGAGCTACTGGACCAGCACCACAGAACCATTAGAGCTACTGGACCAGCATCACAGAACCATTAGAGCTACTGGACCAGAACCACAGAACCAGTAGAGCTACTGGACCAGCATCACAGAACCATTATAGCTACTGGACCAGAACCACAGAACCAGTAGAGCTACTGGACCAGCATCACACAACCATCTATTCACCTGGTACTCAGGTAGTACTAGTAACAGTAGTACCTTAGCAGCCTGGGACTCTCAGGTAGTACTAGTAACAGTAGTACCTCAGCAGCCTGGTACTCTCTCAGGTAGTACTAGTAACAGTAGTACCTCAGCAGCCTGGTACTCAGGTAGTACTAGTAACAGTAGTACCTCAGCAGCCTGGTACTCAGGTAGTACTAGTAACAGTAGTACCTTAGCAGCCTGGGACTCTCTCAGGTAGTACTAGTAACAGTAGTACCTCAGCAGCCTGGTACTCAGGTAGTACTAGTAACAGTAGTACCTTAGCAGCCTGGGACTCTCTCAGGTAGTACTAGTAACAGTAGTACCTCAGCAGCCTGGTACTCAGGTAGTACTAGTAACAGTAGTACCTTAGCAGCCTGGGACTCTCTCAGGTAGTACTAGTAACAGTAGTACCTCAGCAGCCTGGTACTCAGGTAGTACTAGTAACAGTAGTACCTTAGCAGCCTGGGACTCTCTCAGGTAGTACTAGTAACAGTAGTACCTCAGCAGCCTGGTACTCAGGGTAGTACTAGTAACAGTAGTACCTTAGCAGCCTGGGACTCTCTCAGGTAGTACTAGTAACAGTAGTACCTCAGCAGCCTGGTACTCAGGTAGTACTAGTAACAGTAGTACCTTAGCAGCCTGGGACTCTCTCAGGTAGTACTAGTAACAGTAGTACCTCAGCAGCCTGGTACTCTCTCAGGTAGTACTAGTAACAGTAGTACCTCAGCAGCCTGGGACTCTCTCAGGTAGTACTAGTAACAGTAGTACCTCAGCAGCCTGGTACTCAGGTAGTACTAGTAACAGTAGTACCTTAGCAGCCTGGGACTCTCTCAGGTAGTACTAGTAACAGTAGTACCTTAGCAGCCTGGTACTCTCTCAGGTAGTACTAGTAACAGTAGTACCTCAGCAGCCTGGTACTTTTTCAGGTAGTACTAGTAACAGTAGTACCTTAGCAGCCTGGGACTCTCTCAGGTAGTACTTCAGTAAATCTGCTAGCTTCAGGTCTTCGTCTGCTGCAACGCGGGCCTCGATCTTCTGCACAACAAAACATCCACACACATTTATGCATATGTATTAAATACATATTATGCATGCGTCTCTTATACAAGTTCAGATCTGAAGACCATGATATACACAAGGTAAGATCTATAACGTAATGTACACAAGGCAAAATCTATGTATACAAGGTAAGATCTATATTTCTTGCATCCCTTAAGCTTACTTTTAAGTACAACTTTCTGATTTTTGAGATGGGCGTAAAAACTCAATTTACGTTCTAATAAATATCAATAATCACATACCCGTGTCTTTTCCAGCAACTCTGACACTTTTAGGAAGAACCTGGAAAACATTTGAGGACGTTTTAATTATATAGAATTTTATTGTCACACACCAGGGCATGTGTATAAAACACACACACACACACACACACACACACACACACACACACACACACACCACCCCCCCCCCCCCCCCCCCCCCCCCCCCCCCTCTACTGCAACATACAGACAGACAGAGAGGCAGACAGACATGCGAAGCCTACTTGCAGACGTCTGTGGAGTCCTGCGTTCCTAACGTGTAGAGTGAGGAGGAGATTCTGTTGATGTCATCAGCTGCATCTGAACACACAACATAAGGCACACAGTTAGTCCTGCGGTAATCTGAATCCTACTATTAGTAAATCCTACTGTGTTTCAGCAGAACCACTGATCCAGAAGTCCTACTGAGCTAACCCTATCGCCCACTGCATCCGTCAACGGACGGAGCCACAATGCATTGTGGATCCATCCGTTCCGTTGGATCCGTCGGCTCCGTCAAGAAAGTTGAACATTTTCCAACTTTTCAGGCAACGACGGATCCGTCATCCAATCAGATCGCGTATGCTCATGCTTGGCTGACGGATGCCTCGGCAAAGACCACTCCCCCATCCGTCAGCCACGCCTTCCGTCATCCGTTGACGGACGGTGCAGTGGGTAGACTGTGTTACAGCAGAACCCCTGATCCAGCAGTCCTACTGAGTTACAGCAGAACCCCTGATCCAGCAGTCCTACTGAGTTACAGCAGAACCCCTGATCCAGCAGTCCTACTGAGTTACAGCAGAACCCCTGATCCAGCAGTCCTACTGAGTTACAGCAGAACCCCTGATCCAGCTGTCCTACTGAGTTACAGCAGAACCCCTGATCCAGCAGTCCTACTGAGTTACAGCAGAACCCCTGATCCAGCAGTCCTACTGAGTTACAGCAGAACCCCTGATCCAGCAGTCCTACTGAGTTACAGCAGAACCCCTGATCCAGCTGTCCTACTGAGTTACAGCAGAACCCCTGATCCAGCAGTCCTACTGAGTTACAGCAGAACCCCTGATCCAGCAGTCCTACTGAGTTACAGCATTGTGAGACTAGTACTACGTATTGAGTACTACGTGTTGGCACTGTGATGTTACCAGGGTAGTAACTGGGAGCCGGCTGAAGGCGACCTACTTTTGTGTGAGCGGATCATCTTGTCGGACTTGAGCGAGGCGTCCTTCACGCGGTTGTGGTACTCCAGCAGGAACGTCTTCTCGTGCTCAAAGAAGTCGTCCACGTCCTGGGAGAGGAGACACCCGGCTTAGAGACCACCACTAGAGAGCCTGGCAGGAGATCTGAACCCAGGGACCCCCCCCCCCCCCCGGCCCTCGGGGCCCCCTGACACCGACCCGAAACACCAACCCAACATCCCATGCCTCATCAACATTACATCACCAGGTGGGTGATATCACGGGGGATTTGTTGACGGTGAAATGACTTGGTCTGAGGGGGCAGCGAGTATTAGGCCCGTATCAACAAACGTGAAATAAGGTTAATCAATAATCAAATGTAGATATTTTTGGAGTGCGGCACTGTAGCCCGGGCTAAGTGCCAGGTCCAGACGCGTGGTCTGATGCACGCCCCACTAGAGAACATCTCCATCTAGATAAAGATGGTCTGAGAAACGCTGATCTACAGTGTAAGCGTGAGTGAGTGTTCACGCTGGGACCCACCTTGACGCCGGCCACCAGCACTCCGTCCGCGGACTTGACCACGTTCTTGAAGAAGTCCTCCAGCTTCTCCTTCTTGTTCTTCCCTCGCACGCTCAGCTGTCAAACAACCAATCAACCGCCAGCTCATGGCACGTAACCAATAGGAGAGGGGCATTTCTCAAAATCATCCTCACCAGTTTACCAATCAGAGATCAAATGCGATGATGCACGATGATGCTTCATCATAATCATCTCCTTCCCCTCAAGAGCGGGGAAGGAGATGATGATACATCATGCATCAATTCAATTCATTTTATTTGCATAGCCCTTTTAAAGGGCTTAACAGACCAAATATTTATAATGATTCATGATGATTAATATCATCATGCCTCATCATCCCCCTCCCCTCCAGACTGCGGAGGGGGAGGTCTGGCTTAGCCCTGCAGCCCTGGGGGTTAGACAGTCCGGGATCCCACTGAGCAGAAGGGGGACTCACGTCTTGGTTGTACTCCAGGAAGACGTGGAAGTTGAGGTCTTTCTTCAGGACGGGGTGGGCCGCCACGCGACACAGGAACACCTCGTGCATCGCCACCGTCTTCTTGAAGATGGCCAGGTACTCCCTGAAACACCGGGCGCACTGGGGTCAGGGTTCACCCCGCTAGGGTCAGGGGTTATGGGGGTCAGGGGGTTAAGGGTTTAAGGTGACTCACGCCTCCAGCTCCTGCTTCATCTTGGTGAACTCCTCCTTGGTCATGGAGCCCTCCCCCTCCCCCAGCTTCTGGAGCTTCTCCCGGGACGCGTCGAAGTCTGGCCTGGGGGGCGCGGGGGGGATCTAGGGACCACCACAACATGAGACGGCCGGTCTGGACTCGACAGGTGGTCTGAAGTCTAAATACACTACCTGTGGAACACAGACCTGGTCTGTACTCTACAGGTAGTCTGTGGTTTGTACTGTACACGTAGTATGTAGTCGGCTGTACATTCAGTCTGTGGTCTGTACTGTACACTAGGTGCTAGTTTAGCATTTGGCTAGCGCTAGGCTAGGATAATTAGCTCTTACGATGTAGCCGGCGTAGTCCTCGTTCTCCACAAAGGAGTCATGGAGCCAGATGAACTCCTCGTGTTGTCGGACCACAGAGAACTCGTTCTGCTTGAAGTTAGGGAGCGTGCTCTGCGGAAACAATTTATGTTAGCACTCTGGGGGCTAGCAATGTTCTGTTAGCACTCTGGGGCCCAGTAATGTTCTGTTAGCACTCTGGGGGCTAGCAATGTTCTGTTAGCACTCTGGGGCATAGCAATGTTCTGTTAGCACTCTGGGGGCTAGCAATGTTCTGTTAGCACTCTGGGGCCTAGCAATGTTCTGTTAGCACTCTGGGGGCTAGCAATGTTCTGTTAGCACTCTGGAGGCTAGCAATGTTCTGTTAGCACTCTGGTGGCTAGTAATGTTCTGTTAGCACTCTGGAGGCTAGCAATGTTCTGTTAGCACTCTAGGGCCTAGCAATGTTCTGTTAGCACTCGGGAGGCTGGTATCCTGTTAGCACACAGGTTAGGTATTTGGCACTATAATCACCAAAACGACCAAACATTCCTTTCCAAAAATGGATAAACACTCCTTTCCAAAAGTACCAAATCACACTGATATTACCGACATCTTTCAAAGAATGCTAAATAAGCAGTATATCAGTACACGACAAACCCTTTCCAAAGACTAAAGTGCATGTTTACCTTGGTGTGAACTGTGAACTTGACCTTATCTCGCTCACTCAGGGCATCAGAGATATCCACCTGCAGAGTGGCGTCCGTCTGCAGGTCCACATTCACAGCCCTGGGCTGGGGAGAGCGAACCGGGGACATTAAACACAGAATCCTGTTAACCCGCAACCAGTAGCACGCTGCTATCAGGTCTGATAAAGGGAATATCTCAATCACATGTAGAGGTGATTAGTCATTACATGTAGAGGTGATCAACCATCCCATGTGCAGGTACTTTACCATGGGAACACTATCACAATATAATTTGGCGTTTCAACTGTGGAGATTATGTAATGCTTATGACTTAGCCAAATGTTAACATGATTAGTGCTATAATTGATTCAATAAAAAATCGAATCTAAACTGAGTGAAACATCAAACCTAAATGAAAAATAACAGAATTATCTGCCTCAGTCGCTGGTCCAGCAGAACCAATCACAATCACATGATAATGAAACAATTAATGAATGATTTGACCAAAGAAACGAGTTGATGGGAGCCTCGTGACGTAGGCGCCAGCAACAAAGTTCTCAACAAACCCTTTGCTTATAGGAGAAGGTTCTGGAGCAGCTGCCTACCAAGTATTAAATAGGGACGCATACTGACGCAATCAATGCAACGGATGAGACTGTCGCCACTGATGCATAGCCAAGTCTTTTTAACATGTCTCCTAATCAGGTCTCCTAAACACGTCTCTTAAACCACGTCTTCTAAACATGTCTCCTTAAAAAATGACTTCTAAACCGCATCTCCTGATCATGTCTTTTAAACATGTCTCCTCAACAATGTCTTATCAACAATGACTCTTATGAACAATGTCTTCCAAACCATCTCGACAAAACAGTGCAGTCCACGACATGTCCCGTCCAAACCCCAGACCCATCCAAACCTCAGACCCATTCATCCCATCTCTTCCTCCCCGGCCTGTGTGTTGACTTCCCGTCTGTCTGTCTGTCAGATGTGTTGACGCTGGTCAACACATCCCCCAGCTGACAATAACGTTAGCTTACCTAGGCTAACTAGCGAGCTAGCCAGGCTAACCAGCTCCACTACAGGCGTATCTACGACCCTGACCCACCTCCACCTGCACCTGCACCACGCCTCTCCGTGGCCGCTACACAGGACATCCGTGTTCAACAGATGAAGGTTATTGATAAGTAAGGGCGATAAGAGACGAGAGGAGGAGGAGGAAGGAGGAGGAGGAGGAGGAGGAGGAGAACTTACTCCTCGGTCTTCTTCGGAGAGGAAGTCTGGGCCGTCGTCCAGCCCTTCCTGCTGTATGGAAACAGACACAACATCAACAACAACTGGTCCGCAGCGGGGGGCCACCATGGGTCCGCTGGCCGACGAGCGGTTCTAAAAGCTAATAAAGTAGAGAACATTAGAACCCACCATCATGGCTGCTTACGGGTGGAGTACGGACTGAGCCCGGGAAGTCATGTGACGTGACGTCGCGGGGTGGGCGGGGCCACAAAACCCAGGTGACATCCCCATCAAAACATGACTTTATTGATTGTTTATTATTTAATGACAATAGGACATATTCCACAACAAATTGAAATGCACGAAGCAACACAGGTGACATTCCCATCAAAACATGTCTTTATTTGTTATTTATTATTTAATGACGACAGGAAATATTCCTTAACAAAGAGGAATACACGAAGCAGCACCATCAGACATGCCTTAGTGAGGATGCCAAACAATAAAAAAAACGGAAAGTAAATCAAACTCAACAAACGTTCAAATGGACATGAATGGGAAAAGCAGCCTACTGATGACTGACTTTCTTTGTTCCACAGGACGGCCGGTAGATGGCGCTCTAGAACCATTCAGCAAATCTATCACGCATGCGCTGAAAAGGAACGTTTCTGGAGGAAGGCCGTTTTTTATTGGTCGTCATGAAAAAAAACATAAGGGTAACGCTGTCGTTTTTTATTGGTCGTCATGAAAGAAAGGGTTACACTGTTGTTTTTTGTTGGTCGTCATGAAAGAAAACATAAGGGGTAACACTGTCGTTTTTTATTGGTCGTCATGAAAAAAACCATAAGGGGTAACACTGTCGTTTTTTATTGGTCGTCATGAAAAAAAACATAAGGGCAACACTGTCGTTTTTTATTGGTCGTCATGAAAAAAAACACAAGGGGTAACACTGTTGTTTTTTATTGGTCTTCATGAAAAAAAACACAAGAGGTAACACTGTCGTTTTTTATTGGTCGTCATGAAAGAAAACTTAAGGGTTACACTGTGGTTTTTTGTTGGTCGTCATGAAAGAAAACATAAGGGGTAACACTGTTGTTTTTTATTGGTCGTCATGAAAAAAAACATAAGGGTAACACTGTTGTTTTTTATTGGTCGTCATGAAAAAAAACATAAGGGGTAACACTGTTGTTTTTTATTGGTCGTCATGAATAAAAACATAAGGGTTGAAAAAAACATAACTGTCGTTTTTTATTGGTCGTCATGAAAAAAAACACAAGGGGTGACACTGTTTTTTTTTGTTGGTGGTCATGAAAGAAAACATAAGGGGTAACACTGTCGTTTTTTATTGGTCGTCATGAAAAAAAACATAAGGGGTAACACTGTCGTTTTTTATTGGTCGTCATGAAAAAAAACATAAGGGTTGAAAAAAACCATAACTGTCGTTTTTTTTATTGGTCGTCATGAAAAAAAACATAAGGGGTAACACTGTCGTTTTTATTGGTTGTCATGAAAAAAAACACAAGGGGTAACACTGTTTTTTTTTTGTTGGTCGTCATGAAAGAAAACATAAGGGGTAACACTGTTGTTTTTTATTGGTCGTCATGAAAAAAAACATAAGGGGTAACACTGTTGTTTTTTATTGGTCGTAATGAAAAAAAACATAAGGGTTGAAAAAAACCATAACTGTCGTTTTTTATTGGTCGTCATGAAAAAAAACATAAGGGGTAACACTGTCGTTTTTTATTGGTTGTCATGAAAAAAAACACAAGGGGTAACACTGTTTTTTTTTTATTGGTCGTCATGAAAGAAAACATAAGGGGTAACACTGTCGTTTTTTATTGGTCGTCATGAAAAAAACATAAGGGGTAACACTGTCGTTTTTTATTGGTCGTCATGAAAAAAAACATGAGGGTAACTCTGTCGTTTTTTATTGGTCGTCATGAAAAAAAACACAAGGGGTAACACTGTTGTTTTTTATTGGTCGTCATGAAAAAAAACACAAGGGGTAACACTGTTTTTTATTTGTTGGTCGTCATGAAAAAAACATAAGGGGTAACACTGTCGTTTTTTATTGGTCGTCATGAAAAAAAACATAAGGGTAACACTGTTTTTTTATTGGTCGTCATGAATAAAAACATAAGGGTTGAAAAAAATATAACTGTCGTTTTTTATTGGTCGTCATGAAAAAAAACGTAAGGGGTGACACTGTTGTTTTTTGTTGGTGGTCATGAAAGAAAACATAAGGGGTAACACTGTCGTTTTTTATTGGTCGTCATGAAAAAAAACATAAGGGGTAACACTGTCGTTTTTTATTGGTCGTCATGAAAAAAACATAAGGGTTGAAAAAAAACATAACTGTCGTTTTTTTATTGGTCGTCATGAAAAAAAACATAAGGGGTAACACTGTCGTTTTTTATTGGTTGTCATGAAAAAAAACACAAGGGGTAACACTGTTTTTTTTTTGTTGGTCGTCATGAAAGAAAACATAAGGGGTAACACTGTTGTTTTTTATTGGTCGTCATGAAAAAAAACATAAGGGGTAACACTGTTGTTTTTATTGGTCGTAATGAAAAAAAACATAAGGGTTGAAAAAAACCATAACTGTCGTTTTTTATTGGTCGTCATGAAAAAAACATAAGGGGTAACACTGTCGTTTTTTATTGGTTGTCATGAAAAAAAACACAAGGGGTAACACTGTTTTTTTTTTATTGGTCGTCATGAAAGAAAACATAAGGGGTAACACTGTCGTTTTTTATTGGTCGTCATGAAAAAAACACAAGGGGTAACACTGTTGTTTTTTATTGGTCGTCATGAAAAAAAACACAAGGGGTAACACTGTTTTTTATTTGTTGGTCGCCATGAAAAAAAACATAAGGGGTAACACTGTCGTTTTTTATTGGTCGTCATGAAAAAAAACATAAGGGTTGAAAAAAACCATAACTGTCGTTTTTTTTTATTGGTCGTCATGAAAAAAAACATAAGGGGTAACACTGTCGTTTTTTATTGGTTGTCATGAAAAAAAACACAAGGGTTAACACTGTTTTTTTTTTGTTGGTCGTCATGAAAGAAAACATAAGGGGTAACACTGTTGTTTTTATTGGTCGTCATGAAAAAAAACATAAGGGGTAACACTGTTGTTTTTTATTGGTCGTAATGAAAAAAACATAAGGGTTGAAAAAAACCATAACTGTCGTTTTTTTATTGGTCGTCATGAAAAAAAACATAAGGGGTAACACTGTCGTTTTTTATTGGTTGTCATGAAAAAAAACACAAGGGGTAACACTGTTTTTTTTTTATGGTCGTCATGAAAGAAAACATAAGGGGTAACACTGTCGTTTTTTATTGGTCGTCATGAAAAAAAACATAAGGGGTAACACTGTCGTTTTTTATTGGTCGTCATGAAAAAAAACATAAGGGTTGAAAAAAACCATAACTGTCGTTTTTTTTATTGGTCGTCATGAAAAAAAACATAAGGGGTAACACTGTCGTTTTTTATTGGTTGTCATGAAAAAAAACACAAGGGTTAACACTGTTTTTTTTTGTTGGTCGTCATGAAAGAAAACATAAGGGGTAACACTGTTGTTTTTTATTGGTCGTCATGAAAAAAAACATAAGGGGTAACACTGTTGTTTTTTATTGGTCGTAATGAAAAAAAACATAAGGGTTGAAAAAAACCATAACTGTCGTTTTTTTATTGGTCGTCATGAAAAAAAACATAAGGGGTAACACTGTCGTTTTTTATTGGTTGTCATGAAAAAAACACAAGGGGTAACACTGTTTTTTTTTTATTGGTCGTCATGAAAGAAAACATAAGGGGTAACACTGTCGTTTTTTATTGGTCGTCATGAAAAAAAACATAAGGGGTAACACTGTTGTTTTTTATTGGTCGTCATGAAAAAAAACATAAGGGGT
>NC_079413.1:22606883-22614383 GCF_026213295.1 Gadus chalcogrammus | reverse complement strand
CAGACGAGGAGGTGCTCCTGGACGAGGAGGTGCTCCTGGACGAGGAGGTGCTCCTGGACGAGGAGGTGCTCCAGACGAGGAGGTGCTCCTGGATAAGGAGGTGCACGGGGAGCAGGAAGCTTCATCTGTCATCTTGCAAAACCAACCAATGAAAACAGAGTCAAGATGACGGTCCTTCAACTCGAAGGACAAGGAGGTGAGGAGGAGGAGGAGGAGGTGAGGACCTAGAGGGTGGGGTAGGAGAAGAGAAGATGGGGAGGGGGCTTAGAGGGGGGAGGAGGAGGAGGAGGAGATGAGGAAGAGGAGGGGGTTTAGAGGAGGTGTCGTCAGGAGGAGTAGGTGATGGAGGAGCAGAGGAGGTGTAGTCAGGTGTGGAGGAGGTGTCGTCAGGAGGAGTAGAGGAGGTGGTGATGGAGGAGCAGAGGAGGTGTAGTCAGGTGTGGAGGAGGTGTCGTCAGGAGGAGTAGAGGCGGTGGCGGAGGGCGGGGCCCTACAGAGCTTTCCCCTCCAGGGTGACGACTACGCTGCCTCCCAGCTTCTCCGCCAGCGTGGCGCGGTCCTGCACCTCGTCCAGACCGTTCACCTGCCACTCGTGTTTGATACCTGCAGACAGACAGACAGACAGACAGACAGACAGACAGACAGACAGACAGACAGACAGACAGACGACAGGCAGGCAGGCAGGCAGGCAGGCAGGCAGGCAGACAGACAGACAGACAGACAGACAGACAGACAGACAGGCAAGTAGACAGACCGACCAATAGGCAGGCAGACAGACAGACAGACAGACAGACATAACGACAGGCAGACCAACAGACAGACAGGCAGAGACAGACAGACAAACAGACAAGTAGACAGACCGACGATAGGCAGGCAGATAGACAGGCAGAGAGACAGACAGACAGACGGACAGACAGACAGACAGACCGACGGACAGACAGAGAGGCAGTTTAGTGTCCTGACTCTGTGGTTCTGGTTCTCCTGAAGTCTAGAGCGACGCTAGAAATGCCAGTAGGAGACCATCTGATCTGCAGACGCTCGGTCAGGCTGGGCCTGCTGACAGCTGCAGTGGACTGACAGCCGTGGGCCACAGTTTGAGCCCCAGGGGGAACACTCCACTAGGTGTTCTCAATCTGTTTTATGAAATGAACCAATCAGGTCTCTAGCCCTGACCCATTAACCAACCCGATCAGAAGACTGTGCTACCCTCCTCACCTGTAAACTTCTTCTTAATGGCGTCTTTAGACGTGGCGTAGATCATCTTGCTCCTCAGCGGCGCGCCCTCTGGTGCCCTGGAGGAACAACAGTTAATATTCAATATTTATACCGCAAAATAATAAAACACCGGAGAAACCGAAGACATTTCAAATAAAACGACGACTTTAGCAATGACGTGGCAAATATGTAGATAGTTACAAAGACTGTTGGTGGACAGATAGACAGACCATTCAGACAGACATTGGGGAAGACAGAGAACAAGACAAAGACAGTTGGGCAGACAGACAGCCAGCCAGACAGAGACAGACGGTTCAGCAGATATACAGACAGCGATGAGCAGACAGTTAGCCTATATACCAGCATCCAGACAGACAGTTTGTCGGGCAGACAGACAGTTTGGTGGTCAAACAGACAGTTTGGTGGGCAGACAAACAGTTTGGGGTCAGACAGACAGTATGGTGGGCCGAGAGACAGAGAGAGCAGACAGACAGTTTGGAGTCAGACGGACAGTTTGGTGGTCAAACGGACAGCTTGGAGGCAGACAGACAGTGTGGTAGCAGACAGACCAGAAGATGAAGACCAGGTCCTCCTTCTTGGACTCGCGGGTCTCGTAGGTGGCGTCGTAGAGGCCGTAGCGACAGTCGCCGAGCGGCAGCAGCTTGACGAAGCAGGCGTACGGGTCGTCCACCGTGTCCCCGATGTCGCCCACCAGGATCTGCTTGCCCGGCTCCACCACGATCTGCTTCTTGTCGTCACTCAGGCAGAACAGCACCGCCTTCTTCCTCTTCTTCACATCCTCCGGCGACGAAGACTTGCGCACCTTCATGTCGTTGAACACCTTGATGACCTCATCGTTGACGGTGACGCCCGATGCCTGAGGGGGACAGGGGTGGGACAGGGGGGGGAAGAGAGCAGCATCACAACATGGGACAGGCACAGGACTTCATTCATAGGAGGTTTACTTTACTACTGAAAGGCCAATAAACGAGGCTTGACTGAGTTTACTGATGGAAGAGATAAAAGCCTACCGTCCGTATCTGATCATTAGTGGCAGATATCAAAATGAAATGAGGTTATTGGTTAAGAATATATAATCCATTGATTATATCCAATCCAGTCCATTATTGTAATCCATGGGGAAAAATAAGTATTGCAAATGAATAGCTATCAAAAATTATTCATTATTATATTTGGATATAAAGTATCCTCAGATTGTCAAATGACGAGGAATGATACTATATTTAGACAGAGAATATTAATACAAAGTGAATATATATATATATATATATATATATATATACACACACACACACACACACACACACACACACACACACACACACACAGTATATACTGACTCTAGTAAGTAAAGCCCCCAGACAGTCCTCCACATATCTTTAGACCTAAACCCCCCGAACAGTCTTTGACTTGACAGCCTGCTTTTCTAGGCCACTTCTCCAAAGTGAGAGCGAACCTCCTGGTCTCAGACATGGAGCAAGTTTGAGAACACTGGAGGACCGTTGAATGAGTAACGCTTTAGTGAGGTGAACTATGTAAGGAAACATTCATTAGAGCCACAGGAACTATAATTAGATAAGATGGCCGCCTTTCTGGACGGCCTTATGCTGGACCTCCTGCTCCAGTAAATCACGGTCCGGTCCAGTCCTGCAGTAAAACTAGTCGATACACCGAGGAACTCCCTAAAAACAATCCGTCCCGAGTACTGAACCCACCGGGGGCACAAGGCGGACGGCCGCCGTGCTAACACGAGTAGCCCCGGTCCCCACATAACGGTCCAGCCGCAAAGTCCTCAAAGTTGTTCGGTCGGAACCCAATTCAAACCCCCACGTCCTGGACTCGGGTCGGAGGTTCTTACCATGTTGTCCGGGTGGTTGTGTGGTCTGGTACAGTGCTACAGCGGACTAAAAAATGCACCGGGGAGCGGTGTTGTACCGGAGGAACGTGGGCAGCAGCCGGTCCTGAAGGAGTGAGCAGGCGAGGAGGGGGAGGAGAGACGCGGGGCGGACGCAGCAGGCGGCGGTCAGCGCGACACCGCGACAGCGGTATCGGGAGCGGCAGGTTGAGGATTAATCAATGAGTCGCCGATACTGCAGCACGATCCTTCCAATCAACACAACGTACATGTGCGGTTTAACTTCTAGCATGAAGTTTATTTGGCTACTTATATGGAGCTTATATCAACCTTATTCAAACATTAAAAATATTATTTCGACTAATCATAACAAAGTTATCCTATTTAACAGTTTGTATTGCAATATGATTTAGTTAAAAGCTCTGTTTTGTGTTCAGCTTTGACACTCATTTTTCAAATATACCGCATATCTTCAAATAACAAAGAAGATGCATCCCTCAGTACAATCGAAGTGTTTCGTTGTAAAAGGTGCAATAATGTACGGCCCACGTGGCCTAAGGACACACACGGTGATGTGCTGACCGCTGACCATATATGCTCCATCGTTGTTTCTGCGGGACAGAAAAAGATTTGCTGTTCCAGCTCTGGTGGATCCTCGCTGCCCCCTGGCGGAGAACACTAGTACTGCTCACACCTCAACCCCTCGGAGCAGCGGGTCGTGTGGTACTAGAAACAACATGTTTGAAACTGCCTTGTATGAAACCTAGATTTATTGTTTGTACAACAGTGGGATCGATTCACAGTGGAACCACAGTGACATCAGTAGGACTGGTAAACATGTAAAAAAAGAAAAAAGAAATCTATTTATTAAAACAATGTACACAACAGAAAATTCTAGCCAACGGACGTTTCTATAAATTCTAAGGGAGATCAAAGTATTGAACACAAAATGCAGTTGCCACCAAAACTAGAACGTCGTCATAAATAAAGCCAAAAGGATGGAATCACCGCAAAATAAATAACAGATCAGGGGCACCTGGATGCTCATTGGCTGACGGCAGGGGATCCGCCTGGCCAATGGGAATGCGTCTTACGGAACAGAACACAGCTCCTGCCTCGTGATTGGGTTACCGTCCTACTCCAGGACGTCACAACACACCCGTTAGGTTTAGTAGTCTAGAATATAAAAATAGAACACACTGGAAGACCGGGGTTCCCTGAGCGGACCCAGACACACCTCCCGCCTCCGTCGCCTGGGAATGATTCAAACCGGTCCGGTCCCTGCGGACCACACACGACGAGACCCCCCTGTAGGGGTCCTGCACCACCGGAGGGACTGAAGTCCACTCCAGACACAAAGAACACAAGTCGAACATCGTCTAAGAAATGGACCCGAACGGTTCAGCCCACCTGGGATTAACCATAGCCCTTGAGAGAAACTCATTTAGGAAAAACACAGGCTGACCTCTAGAGGCCGAGTTCTTAGCTACAGGTAAGGTCACAGGTAGAGCTTTAGGCTACAGGTAAAGGTAAAAGCCACAGGTAGGACTACAAGTAGAGCTTAAAGTAGAGCTACAGGTAGAGCTACAAGTAGAGCTTAAAGTAGAGCTAGAGCTACAAGTAGAGCTACAAGTAGAACTACGGGTAGAGCTACAATTAGGGCTACGGGTAGAACTATAAGTAGAGCTACAAGTAGAGCTACGGGTAGAACTATAAGTAGAGCTACAGATATAGCCAAAAGCTGCAGGTAGAGTTTCAATCTACAGGTAAAGCTACAAGTAGATCTGATATCTACAGGTAGACGAACAGGTAGAGTTTAAAGCTATTAGGTAGGAACAGTGCTAGCCAGGTCTTTAGAAAGATGCTAGCAAGGTGTCTAGAACAATGCTAGCCAGGTAGATTTGCTGTGAAGCCTCTTGCTACGAAGGTCAGATGAACGGCAGCCCAGAGTTCAGAGGTCAGGTGCGTTGGGTTTACATCCTGGGGCGCTTGGGGGCGGGGTCTCGGGGCTGGGGGAGACCCAGCTTGGCGAGCTCTGCGTGGTAGAAGTTCTGCAGGCGCACGCCGGCCTTGGCCTCGTTGGTGTGGGGGGGTTGTACTGCAGGCAGTTGGAGAACATCAGATCCACGTCCTCCATGTACTGGGCTGCAGGACACGGACAAGGACGGGTTAGGTCGCTCAGGCAGTACATCAGCCCCTCTGGATCCACCACATCAGCCCCTCTGGATCCACTACCAGCCCCTCTGGATCCACTACACCAGCCCCTCTGGATCCACCACACCAGCCCCTCTGGATCCACTACATCAGCCCCTCTGGATCCACCACATCAGCCCCTCTGGATCCACTACACCAGCCCCTCTGGATCCACCACACCAGCCCCTCTGGATCCACTACACCAGTCCCTCTAGACGCAGTACATCGCCCCCTCTGGATCCACTACACCAGCCCCTCTGGATCCACCACATCAGCCCCTCTGGATCCACCACATCAGTCCCTCTAGACGCAGTACATCGCCCCCTCTGGATCCACTACACCAGCCCCTCTGGATCCACCACATCAGCCCTCTGGATCCACCACATCAGTCCCTCTAGACGCAGTACATCGTCCTCTGGATCCACTACACCAGCCCCTCTGGACGCTGTTCTCACCTGAGGTCTTGTAGTCACAGTTGTTGACCTTTTCTCTGATGATGCTGAGGGCGATGGGCCTCTGGATGATCTCATAGTAGTCCGGAAGCTTCAGAGAACAAGAGAACATTGGATTTACAAAAGGTCAGAGTGTGTGTATCTCAGTCGCGCACAGGTGTGTGGCGCGCACAGGTGTGTGGCGCGCACAGGTGTGTGGCGCGTACAGGTGTGTGGCGCGTACAGGTGTGTGGCGCGTACAGGTGTTTGTACAGGTGTGGCACGTACCTGTGTCCTGGACACCAGCTTAATGAAGGGCCAGCTGTCCTCGTGTCTGACCAGCTCCACTGTAAGACGCTCGCAGGCAGACAGCTCGTGGACGCCATGGTTACGGCCCGACGAGCGACGGGAGGAGGAGGAGGAGGGCGGGAGCACGGTGAGGATGGGCAGGGGGCTTTAGGCGAAGGGGTCTTCTCTGCTGGAATAGAGAGGAGCAGGGCCTCAGACTACAGCGCCTGGCACGCCTGTTCTAGGTGACAGCTAGTCTAGTTCTAGGTAACAGCTAGTGTAGTGCTAGGTCACAGCTAGTTTAGTTCTAGGTAGCAGCTAGTATCTAGTTCTAGGTAACAGCTAGTGTAGTTCTAGGTTCTAGGTAACAGCTAGTGTACGGTTCTAGGTAACAGCTAGTGTCTGGTTCTAGGTAACAGCTAGTATCTAGTTCTAGGTTCTAGGTAACAGCTAGTATCTAGTTCTAGGTTCTAGGTAACAGCTAGTGTCTGGTTCTAGGTAACAGCTAGTGTCTGGTTCTAGGTAACAGCTAGTGTCTGGTTCTAGGTAACAGCTAGTGTCTGGTTCTAGGTAACAGCTAGTGTCTGGTTCTAGGTAACAGCTAGTGTCAGGTTCTAGGTGACTGATGGAGGTGCCCACCTGCTAGGGGTCTCTTCCGGGCGTTGCTCGGAGGAGGGGTCACCCCGTTCTGGAGCTTTGGGGTCCGGCCGCTGGGTCCCGCCCCTGCCCTGGAGGAGGAGGGCGTGGCCTTTTTCCCAGAAGCCCTGGGCAGCGGGGAACAACAGCGGAGGACTGAGACCAGTGCACGGCCTGGTTCACACACACACACACACACACAGCCTCGTCTGCTGCCTCAAGGCTTTTACTTGAATGCTGCTTTACCGTCTCTTGAAAATGATTGCTAATCTCAACGACAAACCTGACTAACCTGGTCAAATAAGGGTTAAACATAAACCATGGTGCCAGGAAACCACGCAGCGTGTTCAATTGAAACACTGCTTTTGAAATGTAAAGTTGAATTAATTAACAGCCTTTTTGTGTAAGCCCCTCCCACGCCTTACCTGTTCGCTGACGAGCCCTTCCCCAAGGGGGCGGAGCTAGCTTTGGGCGTGGTCTGGTTGCTGCTGGGCGTGGCCGGCTTGGAACGTGGAGAGATTTTGACTTTGCTACTCTTGCTGCTCCTGGAAATGAATACACACGTTGTCAGACCAACTCACACACCTGGTCCACAAACACACACATTTAATACACACGCTGTCAGACAACTAACACACCTGGTCCACAAACACACACACATATTTAATACACAGGTGTCAGACCAACTCGCACACCTGTACCCAAACACACACAAATTCAATACATACGTTGTCAGACAACTTCACACAAACATTACACACTTTACGACGAGCTCCTCCTCCTCCTCCTCCTCCTCCTCCTCCTCTGATTGGCTGGAGGAGCGCTGACGGGCCGAGGAGAGGCCGGACCTCTGCTTGGGTC